>NC_056751.1:133564899-133599899 GCF_019279795.1 Protopterus annectens
ATTTTAAGCCTAGCCAATTAACTCACATGAGAGTCAAACCCTGCACCTTGTGTCTGTAAGATCAACACATTAACCATTATGCCAACCTCCCAACCCTCCCAATATCTCTGTCCTCTCTTGTATAGATTCTTAGCTGTTCTTCTCAACTGATAGAGATGGTTATGAAGTTATCTGCACAACTTCCAAATCTTTCTCTTTCTGTATTATTTCATCTTTACATTATTTCAAATATGTTATGCTAAGTGTGTCAGGTGTATACATCAGTTTACGTAGTTTATGCTTAGTTTGTAGGTCCACACATCTGTAAGATGTGTAATATTTTTTGAAGTCTAGCTGGTGCCATAGAATGAGATGTTTTAAATATATTTTACAGTGGTTTATGATCCAACTTTATTATAACTGATGTGCTATCTGTTTAATAACTGGAACTTTTGACAATCAAAAAACAATGGCCATTATTTCATTTTCTGTTTGAGCATAGCATGTCTGAGTATCAGTCACGACCCTTAACTCATAATCTTCTGATCTACCTTCCTGCATTAGTATTGCTGGAAGCGGTTGCTGGCTAACATTCTATTGGAGATTTAACTATTTCTCAAATATTGTATAGCTTCAGAGGTGTCTTAATAACTAGCCTTTAGCCTTTTAGCATCTCAAAACATCTGCTTTTATCATGCAAGCAGAGTAGAGCAGCATCTTGCTTTAGTAACTTCATAAATTACGCTGTTGGATATAACAGGTTTGAAATGAATTTGGAAACTGCTTTAAGAGATGACTTGTAATGGGGTTTCTGCTTATTTTCTGTGATACTGCCCTTATCCATGTTTGGTTTGAGACCTTCATAAGTCATAAACGTTTGGCACTTATTTCTTGTCAGTTTCAATCCTTTTGCAGCATCTTCCTAGACTGTAATAAGACATGGCTCATTCTGCTTTTTATAGCTCTAACACACTAACAAATGATCATTTATGTGGAATACTCCTAGCCCTTCAGTAAAAGTGAGTGTGAATAATCATGCCATTTAATTGACACATAGTCAGCCCAAACACAAACATCCAAATTCTCAGTAAGTCATATACTCAAAGTAGTAACACTCCCAAGGTCATATAACACTAAAATCATGTTTTACAGGGGGTCAAGCTCCATTGCACCCAGTAATATGCTGCCAGAAAGGAAAGCAAACAACCTAACCATCTTGTCCCTAAAAAGACTTTTCACATGGTTAATCTTCATTCACTCCTCCCATACCTGTCTGTGAGATATTGGATGTGCTGTTTGGATGTTCAAGACACTTACTTGCTCATAAAGAACAAAAAAACGGTCATAGAAATAACTTCACTACCAAGTTGGAAAAGCCTTTGACTCTTTCCTTTGTTATTCACTGCAGCCCCCCACCATGTTCACAGCATGCTTGGCAGTGGTAGCAGCTTGTCCGAGTTAGTGAGGTATCATTGTCTTCCCTTATCTAGATGATTGGCACATGGTGGCTGCCTCAACCTCAGTACCACTTAGGGACACACGTAGATAGTAATCTAGCCTTTGATCATCACGTGTCTACAGTGGCGAGGAAATCATTTTATGTTGCGCAACTTATAAACAAAGGTATGGCATCTAAGTCCAAGGAAGTAATTCTTCCACTGTATTCAGCATTCATCAGACCAATCATTGAGTACAGTACCCCCTTTGGTATGTACCTAGCCAAGCATATCCAACAACTGGAACGTATACAGAGGTTACTCACTAAAAGAATACAGGGCATAAGTAATATGTCCTATGCAGACTGTCGCAAGGGCCTATCCCTGTATTCTGTCTCCTACAGGCTTTTGAGGGGAGATCTATGCCTGGTGTACAGGACATTGTCAGACCCCACTCTGATGGACCTCCTTCATATCCACAAAACAAACAGTACCAGAAGTACCCGTTCTAAAGACTTGAACCTTGCCTGTGATATAAATAGGACCTGCTGGAGAGATAGGTATGTATCCCAGAGACTGCCCTGTCTATGGAACAGGCTCCTCATCCTTGTAAAGCAGAGTTCCTCCTTAATCCAGTTCAAGTGCAACTTGGACAATTGGATGGGAAACTGGAAATTCATCCCTGGTTTCGCACCTATGTTTCTAATGTAAACAGGTAACCTGTAAATGGTTCATCTCCCAGGCCCATGCTTACATTTATGAAGGGTATCAGAACTGGTCAGAGATTTGGGATGCATGGCTAGGCTTAAAAAGGTCCTTATGGTCGTTAGCCTAGTAAACACCTATGAACTTATGAACATATAAGGGACACACCTGACATGTAGATGGAGTAACTTTTTCAGACGTTTCACTCCTTAAGGGTTACAGGGAACTTTATGAAATCTCATCTTCACCATTTCAAGTGTTAATGTTCACAGTCTGTCTACCAGATTTCAAGACTTGTTAGGCATTTTCCTCCTAAGAGAGTTCAAGCCATATTGAGTGCAGTACAGCCCTTTTTGCTGGAATCAATGTTTTTGGCAAGCATGTGTCTCAGAGCCCTAGCACTGATGGTGAACCATTTTAATGGGCATTTATTTGTTTCTGTGAATCACCTGAAGTATGTCAAAGGAATGAGAAATCAGTAAGACTAAATTTAACTTGCCCTGAGGTTGTGCAATGTCTAAGTTAGTTACTTTTCTTTTAGAGATTCAGAGGGTAAGCTGTCTGCATGGAGAGTGTGTGGGCTTGCCCAACATGCAAAAAAGCTGTGTTAATCATTGCCATTTTATTTAACTATGTGAAAAAATCCTGTGTTATACTTGAAATCATTTTGTGGACATGTATCCTATTCTTATAGTGGTGCCTCATACCAGAAATCACATAAGAGTCCTCCAATAGACTCCGAGAGTACATTGGCTACAGGAAAGGATGTTCCGTTTTCCACAATAAATTTGGCAAATGTCTGCAAAACTCATGTACCATGGTGATTTGTTCCAGCCCACTTTCTAATGGGAAGACTTTTCACTCCAGAAATTGTGGCACTGACTGTCACAGTGGATGCAGCTATCCTCTTGTAAGATGACAGTGTGAAAGCTAAGGACCCAAGGGCTATAACCTGACCTGGAGTCTCACTTTCACATTTGTGTCCTGAAGATGACAGTGGTATTTCTGTTTCTCTGGTAATCTTCTAACATTATCTTGGAAAAGGTCATACCTCCATCTGTTTTAACAACGTCTGGTGTTTTACATATTAAAAAGCACTGGGAAACTGACTTATATCCATTATGTGGAGAGGCAATGGGTATGCAGTTTTAAGAACAGACACTTCCTATCAGCACTTCATATCCCAAGAGAAGCCGCTTAGCAGGCAGACTGAAGCACTGTTTACTGATTCCCTGCAAGTGGTCATTAGGCTTGCCCATATACAAATATTTTCAGAAGATGACTATGCCTTTATGCCATCTTTGCATTTTCAATCAGCATTAGGTATCACAAGTAGTTTTCACTGATTCTGCCACCCAATGGCAAAACTCAGGAGGCATTGGAGAGACCCTGGTCTCTGAATCTTCTCTACAGTTTTCCCCCATTTCATTTAATGGTAAAATTCATACAGACGGTAAAAGCTTGCAAGACGAGTGTTATAGTACCATTCAGAGCCAAGCATATTTGGTCTCCTGTGTCACAGCCCTTACTTTTATGCACTCCACTTTGACTACTCCAGATCAAAAAACATTTAACCCATGTATCAGACAGGACCCATTTGGATCTCCATGCGCTCAAGCTGGCAGTTTGGATCCATTGAAACCAAATGTTGTCTTTTCTGACAGGGTATTTTCTATCCTTTTGTTCTATTACCAGCCATCTATGCAAAACAACTTTAAACTGCTAGTACACAAGTTCTAATATACATATCAGAAATTTTTTTTAATTTTTTAGCTGCCATTTTTGTTTCATTCCAGACAAAACTTTATGTCCTTGGCCTCTGTAAGGCTTTCCTCAGATGCTTCTTTCTTGTTAATCCCTTAGTAGGCAATCCAGGATCATGCTCTTCTCTTACACATTCAAAGTCTGTTGTAGAAACTTGCTGTTCTCACATTTGAACTACATATATCAGTAGAGTTGAATTTTGTATCCTAGAAAACCATGTTTATTGTTAAAGTTACTTCCTGAATGTATTTTGGAATTACAAACTTTTCCCTGAGAAAGGGATCCATTAAAAGACCAAGTAGTCTCTTCAGAGTGCTTGGGGCAAAGAAGAGCATGTCTTTTAAAGGAATTCATTGTTAGCAGGCCTGGATTGCCATGGTTTCATTGTGTCAAAAATAATTTGGCTTGTATTTTTGGGATTGTTTGATGGTACTTCTGTTTCAGTGATTCAGTGTTACAGGTCTTTGTATTTTTTTCTGTAAAACATTCATTTATTTTGTTAAACATGTAGTTTTATGTGTGCTTTTTTGTGAATTTGTTTTTGTTGCAGCAGAGTGCTAAAGATATTGGGCGAGACTATTTTTTTGTTAGTGAGGTGTTTTCCCTTTCCACAGATTGTGCTACAATGGAGATGGAATATGTACATAAGGGGGTGGAAATTCTGGTGAGGAGCTTGTTCTCATTGCAATTTTTTTCTACATTTTTTCTTGGATTTAGCTTTCTACATATTTATTTTCTTTTATAGTAGGTTTGAGTAGTAGTTTTTGTGGTTTGACATGGATCTGAGATGGACCTAGAAACTGCTTCTTTGAAGTGCCGTAGAGGCTGTATCTGTTTCAGAACAGGACAGGAGGTTCTGCACGCACCTCTTTCATATTCTCTGTGAATTGAATACCATACCATGTTGGACCAGAGTGCCTTCCTTGAATATATTCTGACATGGTGTGTCAGGTCACAAATGGTAGCCCTCCAGAGTGGCATGCTGTTGCGGTTGAAATGAATTGAGTGTTCTCACTGGACATGAGAGATGAATGTCAGCACAGGAGATTCTTTCAATTTGCTGTAGGTGGATTTCATTTCGAACACCTACTGTTATTGTTTGAACTTTCCTTTGCACTCAAACTGTTCACAAACTTTTTGCTTTGATGTCACTAAAGCCTTCCAGGAGAAGAACTTCCATATATTTTCTTTCCTGGACATTTGGCTTTCGTTGGCCCCTCCATGGAACTCTGGTAGCATCCCTGGAGTAGATGCCCCTATGGTTGCATTCCCTGGGAAGTGACTATAAACAGGAAGATGTTAACTTTCATCCTGTCACAGGAAATTGCATTTATTAGATTGGAGTTGGACATTCTCCAGTGCTGGTAATTTCTGCTAGTGAACAGTGCCCAAGAGGTCACAGTTTTGCCAGCCTCGGTGGGAACATTGTGTGATGGCCATAATCTTCATGGTTCCATTTACATCCTTGAGGATTTGGATCTTGCATTGCACTGTGAGATTTTACTCACTACGTATTCTCTCTCCATGAACTAACAGGTCTTCTCTTGGTTACAGACCTCTTCTGCTGGGTCTCTTTGTGGTAGATATTCCCCACCATCCTACTGATGATTGTCCCATTCCTGCATCCAAATTGGTAAAGGT
This sequence comes from Protopterus annectens, assembly GCF_019279795.1. Taxonomy (NCBI): domain Eukaryota; kingdom Metazoa; phylum Chordata; order Ceratodontiformes; family Protopteridae; genus Protopterus; species Protopterus annectens. The sequence continues at coordinate 133,570,425 of NC_056751.1, forward strand.
TTTGAAGATGGATGCCTCCTGGCAGAACATACCTCTCACTTCAGCTCCATGACTCATTAAGGAAAGTGGCAGTACTTGAGATGAGCTACAGCAATTCTCCTGGCTATGATGCTGTTATAGAGAAAGCTTCTCCTGGTATTCCTCCTAATTCAGGATGATAGCTAGTCCATCATGTAGTATCTGAACAGGCAGGTGGGCACATGGTTGGAGATTATCTGGTCTTATGGAGGTCAGTTTAAAGTAATTACTACTGAGTGAAAGGAAATTGCTGAGAACCTGTTTAATCAACTTTACTATTTTACTGCTGGTTTTAGTATGTATGATAGGACAGTGGGTTTGATTTTAGTATATCGATGTTTTAAGTTTTTTATTCTTTTAGTTTATTTTGAATTTTTGTGCTAGAAATGCTTCATTTCTTTTGAATTTGATATGTATTTCCGACTTTTTTTTGGAGTGGAATGCTGCAAATTTGGTGCACTAACACATTTTTCTCCTCCTGATGTTTGCTGTTATTCAGAAGTTGTGGAGTTCGTATTCTTCAATGCCTGCTTAGTGTTTGATTTTCACCTTCACCAAGCATTGTCTCATTCAGGACTCAAGGAGTCGAGGACTCCTTCAGTATATCTCTCCCTTAGGGCTTAAATGTTTGTACTTCTACCTGTAGATATCTCCTTTGGCTTCTTTTACCCTGGTGGACTTACTGCTTGGGATTTTACTCATATGTATACCTATCAGCAAAGGAACTGACATTAGATATAACAGATTTGGTCTTACCATATGCGTTGATCTTTGAAGGAACCCTCTTTGGTTGGTGCCAGATACCCCCATATGTAGACAGCTCCTCTGTCTGAGTGAGCTTTACTGTATTCGTAACACACTGTTATAGTTGTCACTCAAGATTGTAAAAGCAAGTTGGAACAGTATCATGATGCTAGAGTGAAGTTAATAAGTTATCCTCTTGGTGCTATTTTAATCAGGTAAACATGGTATTAGATAATTGGCTGACAAGTATTTGCTGGTTGCATGGCAGAGGATGGGATAACAGTGGTTTAACTGCAAATTGTTTGCAACTGTGTTAATAAAATAGGCTTAATATGGTTTGCAAAATTTGATTTTTTTTATGTGAGAGGCAAACCTACCTACATCTTCATGCAGAGGGCTTTATCATTGGTGTCCCTGAGTGTAATGTAATCAACTCAGAAATCCCTGCATTTCTGAGCAAGGTAAAATCCCAGCCAGAGTGATCTTGTTTTTGATGATAACTCATTTCAGCTAAGTAGTATTTGTTGAGCAGTTTGCTTTTTTGGCTCTGTCCAGATACCAGTAATTGTTACCAATGAAGAGCCATCATTAATATGTCACTGCTAACTTATAATTAGACATTTTATTTACCCATTTCTCATGTGTTTTTTTTTTATATTGAGGCACCTACATACCATGAGGATACTGTCATTACTGGGCGTGTTGTAGTGTTAAAAAATCTACAGCTTTTAAAGCAGTGCTGTACTATAGAACTCCTGGGACAAATTCATACAGACCTCTTCTTTCGTGGAAAAATACTACTGTATGGTATTGATCATGGTAGAAAAAAAGATGTATGAAAGTAAACTAATAAATTGAGGATTACATTTACATCATTTTACATGAAGCAGTCAAAGAGTAACCATATCATCAGTGGTGCATATTAGCCAACCACAGGCTTTAGAGACAGAAAGTGAGTACAAAACACCTAGTTGACTACTTCATCATGAAACTGATCCATGCATTTTGTTGGCTTGTTCATCTTCAGTTAGGACATCCTATTTTGAAGCCAGATTTCGAAATTAGTAGTGCTAGGACATTTTTGATAATTATGTATTCAGAAGGATGTGCAATACAAAATAAATAAATAAATAAATAAAACACACTCTAACTTTTTTTGCGGGTGAAAAAGTTTCTGCCAAACTCTACAACCTAATTTTGTACATACTGACACTGTTGGAGAATGCAACATTTTGTTCACTCGTCTGGAAAATACGTGAAAGATAATTTTCCACTGAGAGTGACACTGTATTCTCGTGAGAATACATATTATTTGACTTTTGATTTACACCTTTCCAAGGGTATATCGATCATTATTCTCTAGTATATACTGGAAGTCTATAAGTGGAAATGTGATTCATAAACCCCCTACTAGCTTCTGTGAAAGATAATACATACAGTCTTTGATGGAGAAACATCTTATTTGACTTGCAGGAACATCAAAAGCTAACTTCTTTCCTCCAAGCAGACCTGTTCTTCAGAGTTAGTTTTTGGGCACGTGATCATCTACCTACAAAACCAGTAGTTACAACAAAGATAAACATTTTATGAGTTGCTACTGTGTCCCTTCCACAGCTCCCAATGAACACAATAAGTTCCCAGGTAGATTGGTAGGCATAAACATAACCAGTAAAATAATGTTTGTAGTTAACTTCAACTAACCAAATATAGACTGGCTAAACTACTGTTTAAATGGTACATATACTTACATATCAGATATCATTAATAAAAAATAACTTGGAACAGATGGCAAGGAATCTGCCAAGGGTCAATGATAATTTTGAAGTGGTACTCACTTCAACATAGCTCTGCAGTGCTTTTCAAGTGTTTCAGCTGCATGCAGAGCAATGCAGAGTAAGATAAGAATACATGCAGTCCCTGAGTTAAGGACGAGATCCATTTTTTAGTCTGTCCTTAAGTCAAATTTGTATGCAAGTCGAAACGTGTACATATGGTTCTTATTAAATGTCAGTTAGTCAAATGTTTGCCTCAGTCTAGTATTTATTTTACTTTTCTTTGCATATAAAACACTTCCAAATAAAAAAAAATATTAAACATCATACCATATACTGTAGTAATAAAAATAACAACTGCTCTAACAAGACATGCGAGCAGCTTCACAAACGAGGAAAATGAGGAAAAGGAAAGTACAACATAACTCTTCATTTTCAAGGTAAGATTTGGGCAACTTCAAGGATTTGTATTTATTTTCACATTATTTCTGACATTGCAGCTGCCCGTTCTTATCTATGGCTTGTCCTTTTGTCAGATGTCTGTAACCTGGGGACTGCCTGTAACTTCTTGACTTACTGCACTTATACTTGCTTTATCCAGTAATAGCTACTGTTTTGGAATATTTTTAAAGCATTTATTTAATTTTGTGGCAAAAATTGTCATTTCTCTGTTTTTTGGCATTTTATAGTTCTGTTTGCCTCTGATCGCCTTGCAGAAGGGTGAATTAACCAGGGACTTAGTTGTTTAGTGGTAGTTAATTATTATTTCAAAAACACCAAAAGGAATATAACAAAGAAAAATCACAAAAGAGAGCTTCGCCACACAGACAGACCATAGGACTTCAAAATTGTATTCTGGTACCTCGGCCTTTCGCTTTCTTGGAACAAATGACATCAAAGTTGGTCCAGTTTATACACCCAGTGCTGCCTTTAAACAATTAAGTATAAAATCACCCTGATAATTTATTAATTACAGGGACACTTCTATTATCTTCCTCTCTAGCATGTCTTTGGAATTCCCTTCCCCCACAAATTAGAACCATCAACAACCTTTCTTCCTTTAAAAACCAGCTTCACTCATACCTTTCTTCTCATTGGGAATGCTCCTATTCTCATCCTACCTGACTTCATCCACTAAATTCCTACTCTATATCACCCTGCTTCATCCTAACTCTCATCTCCACTATATATTTCAATTCTTCCCTTGTTGCCTCTTACTCATCCCAAATAACATGGAATTGTAAGGTCCTTTCCTCCTCAACACCTGCTTTTAGTTTTTACATAATTATGGTCCATTAATGCAGACTCCTGTATACTTTTACTATTTCATGTCCTGTCATTTTTTCCTCAGTATACTATACACTTGTTGCTTTCACACTTTATACTAGATATAAGTAAGAAATTGCTTTCATTTACACTGTTAAATATGTACATAACTCATTATTATATCCTCAATATACTATGTCCTTGTTCCTTTCACACTTTAAACTAGGTATAAGTGACAAACTGCTTTGACTTCCACTGTTATATATGCATATAAGTTACAAACTGTTTTTGATTTTTTATTAATGAACTATGTATAAAGTATAGACTATGACTGTACTATAAAACTGTGATTTGTACTGTAACACTGGATTAGGAGCTTTTTCCCTGGGCCTCCATTGAAAATGGGGTCATTTTTGGCCCAATGGACTTTCCAGGTAAACAAATGGCAAATAAATAAAAAATAAATAAATAATCAAAATTTCTTTACACAAAAAAAATTAGAAACCATTTCATTGAATAGGGTATTTTATATATTTTTCACCATAAGAAAAACACTACAGTATAGTTAAATTGTCATCCAAATTCATTCCCTTAGGATGTAATGTCCTATAATTTAAAATCATTCTACATTCCAATCTTGTTTAATTCTTCTTTAAAGTTACCACCTCAACTTAAATGTGGTTGGGCAAATACACTAAAAAACAAGCTGTTCCCCAACCCCCCCATGTGCAGATAAAAAATGAATAGCTACAGAGTTGTTAATATTTTTTCTCCTAATGTCCCCCAGATGTTCCATTATTCTGATCTTCACTTGCCTTTTAGTTTGTCCAACATACCATTTTATATTTGGACAACTACATCCAATTATATAAACAACCCCTTGGGAATTAAAATCAAAAAACTCCCCTGCTCTGTAATTCCTTCCATTAATTTTATGGCCAGTTAGATTCCTGACCTACTGCATACAGAACAGTTTCCACAAGCACGTGTTCCCACTCTGTCCCCTCTACTTACAATCATCCCATCCCCATTCAGCAATTCCTTCAAATTGCTGTACCTTCCGTATGAGAAAGCAACTTGTTTAGGAAATAAATGTCCTATTCTGGTATCATAACAAACTGTGTGCCAAGACTCCCTTATTATTTTTTCCAAAGTGACAGAAAAAGGGGAAAATTGTGTCACAAAGAGTATTTTATCTTCATTGTGTCTTAAACTTTCCCTGTTCCTATACCTTATACTACTATCACTAATTCCACAATATTTTTCAAGCCTCTTATTCTGTCTCAAAACTCTATTCTTGGCCTCCAGTAATGTCGATTTAGGATACCCATGACCAACCAATCTACTGTACACTTCACTCAAATAAATTTCTTTCAATTTTATGTGTGATGTTTTGTGATAAATTCTCCTACACTCCCCATAGGGAAGTGATTTAATTAAATTGGGGTGCGTACTTTTTGCATGAAGAAAGTTATTAACAGATGTAGATCTTCTATAAGGCCTATATTGAACCCTGTACTTTTTGGGTTCAAGTGACAAGTAAATTTCAAACTATGTGAATTGCTATTAATTTGTCTCACAAATTCTAAAAATCCCTCTTGGCTTCCTCTACACACAAAAAGTAAAATCATCAATAAACCTTTCATAACGCACCAGATGGTTTGTAAAATAAATGGTCAAATACGTGAATTGCCTCTCAAATTCATCCATATAAATGATGGCATAGGCTAGGGCATAAGATGTCCCCATCACTGTCCCCCTCTTCTGCAAGAAGAATCTATTGTCGCATCTAAAATAATTATGGATGAGACAAAATTCCAAAATGGGCAGAAAATATGAAGTATGAGAACCTTCCCCCATCATCTTCCACATTGCATTCAACCCCCAGTTGGTTTCAGTGTTAGTGTATAACGTGCTAACATCAACTTTAGCCCAAAAATAATCATCATGCCATTCCACCATTTTCAAATTATAACACAATTCTACTGTATTTTCTACATGAGAGGGCACCCTAGAGAGATATTTTTTGAGTTTGAAATGTAAAAAAATCCCCACATTCTCCAAATATGACCCTATTCTTGATATAATAGGTCTCCCCAGAGGGTTGATCAAACTTTCGTGGACTTTAGGACTAGCTTAGAACTTGGGATCCCTGAGTTCCTTAACAATTAACCTTTCAACACCTTTATCCCCCAGGAATCCCAATCTCTCTCCTCTTTCCAGCAGTTCACATAGTTCCAAAATTAATCTTTTAACTTGTTGGTTGTTTAATTCAGTATAGTTTTTGACATCACATATTAGCTTGTTAACCATTTCACTATATTGTTTTCTACTCATCACAACCCAATTGCCACCCTTGTCCGCTTATTTAAAAACATACTCATTTAAATGCAGTCGTACATCCTGTAAGTCTGTCCATTCATTTTTTGTGAGATTATATTCCTTTTCTTTCTTCAAAAATAAATAAAATTTGTGTTCTACTCTTCTACAAACCATGTTTTCAAACAAGTTTACAGCCAAAGAATTTTTAGGTGGCATAAACTGGCTGTTAACAGGAAATATAGGAACAATTAAACGACCATAGCCGGTGCAGAAACCATCATTCTGTATGTCAACAGTAGAATCATGCAAATCAACATTATTGACATCAGTTTCCCCTTCCCTCAACAGTTCAAAAAAAAAAAAGAGGTCAATTTCATGTAAGCTTACATCTAAAAGAGTATCATCATTAAGCACATTCAGTTGATTAATATCTTGAAAATACACCTTTAGTAAATTTTCTGACAGAACAGTTTAACATCCAATATTAAATCTGCTAAACATGGAATTCTAGTTGGAACAAACTTTGCCCATTTTAACGGTTTATTATCAAAATTTCAAACCGTACTCCATCGACTGTACTATCGTCGAACACAGAAGTTCGAAAACGGTAATATCGATGTAAAAAAAACAATCTATGAATGGGTTTTAACATGGGTCGAGGTAGGGGAAATGTTTGTAGTTCGGAATAATACTGAACACCTACCTCAACCCATGTTAAAACCCGTTCCTAGATTGTTTTTTTGACATCGATATTACCATTTTCGAACTTCCGTGTTCGACGATAGTACAGTCGAGGGAGTATGGTTCGAAATTTTGATAGTAAACCATTTTAACAGTATATTTTTAACATTTTCAGTCAATTGTAAGTCAGATAAATTTATCATCCGCAATTGTTCAAAAATATACTCATTAGAACTGTGTACATGAGGTTCGGAAAAACATACCACAGAGTTTAAAAAGTCTGTTATTTTTTGTTGCGTCTTCCCTGACCCTTCCGGATGCAAGCATGTCCCTGCTGTGGAGATTGTACAGATTATGGAGTTTATTGGGGAATTCACAGCTTCCCCCACTTGCATGTTTTCAAATGAAACACTTTTTTTGCTTAAACTAGTATTGCCCGAGGAAAAAGAAAAGTCACGTACTTCCTTGGGACTGGTAGCTCCTTCTCTAGCCCTTGACTTACCAGAATGCCCCTTCCGTTGCCAAGAATATATATACCATATTGTTTTCAAAATCCTTGCTGGTCCTGTTAAGTTTTTTGTTTTTATGCTCCAAAGCATTAATTTCAGCTTGTTGTACTTTGGCTTTGATATTATTCATCAACTCCTTATATCTCCCTTCAGATGCTTCATTCATTAAAGCATCCTGCACCTCCATGATCTCCCTATGCAACTTCTCTTGCAGCCTTATGTTTTGTTTAATCAAGATCTGGAGCCAGCCTAAAGTACAATTTAAAGCTGCCAGCTTCCACTCCTCAAATAAATCATTCTCATCTTCCGTAAATTCCCCCGCAGGCAAACTGTCAATCTGTAAGCCCCTCAGGGTGATATTCAGGGACACATATTTTTCCAGGAGCTTTGTCATAAAAACTAGTTACCTCCTTAAGCATCAGACGCTCAGGTTGATTGAAATTCTCGGTCAAGCTGTCCTCATTAATAAGAAGCCACGGATCCCTGGATGTCAGTTTTAACCCCCCTCTTGCAAAATATCCACAAGTAGCACTCGTTCTGAGGTCCCACAATTAATAGAGACCCCCAGCAAGGCGAAAGCTGAATCCAAAGACATATTTCAAAGACACCAAAAGGAAGATAAACACCAGAAAAGAGAGCTTCGCCACACAGACCATAGGACTTCAAAACTTTATTCTGGTACCTCGGCCTTTTGCCTTCTTGGAATAAATTACACATCAAACTTGGTCCAATTTATACACCCAGTGCTCTCATTAAACAATTAAGTGTAAAATCACCCTTATAATTTATTAATCAAAATGTCTTTACACAAAACATTATAAAACATGTTATTTGAAAAAAGTTATTTTATATATTTTTCACCATAAGAAAAATACTACAATATACCATAAATTCACCCTTACAAAGATAAATTGTCATCCAAATACATTTTCTTATGATGTAATGTCCTATAATTTAACATCATTATACATTTCAGTCTGGGTGGCCACGGTGGTGCAGCGGTTAGCATTGCCGCCTCACAGCAAGAGGTTCTCTGGTTCGATACTTGGCTGGGGTGCCTTTTGTGTGGAGTCTCCGTGTCCTCCCTGTGGTCTTGTGGGTTTCCTCCGGGTACTCCTGTTTCCTCCCACATCCCAAAGACATGCTGTAGGTGGATTGGACACTAAATTGGCCCTAGGCGTGAGTGTGTGTGTGTGTGTGTGTGTGTGTGTGTGTGTGTGTGTGTGTGTGTGTGTGTGTGTGTGTGTGTGTGTGTGTGTGTACCTTCTGTGGAAGGTTGGGTGCCGGGCTGGCAACTCGACAATGTAAAACTTCACTGCCAATCATGAGCGGACAGATGATCCGTTGTGGCGACCCATAACCGGGAGAAGTTGAAAGAAGAAGAAGAAGAAGATTTTACATTCCAATCTATTTAATTCTTCTTTAAAGTTACCACCTCTACTCAAATGTGGTCAGGCTAATACACGAAAAACAAGCTGTTTCCCAACCCCTCATGTGCAGATAAAAAAATGACTCGCTACAGGGCAGTTAATATTTTTCAACCCCCTTATTCTGTCTCAAAACTCTATTCTTGGCCTCCAGTAATGTCGATTTAGAATACCCACGACTAATCAATCTACTATACACTTCACTCAAATAATTTTTTTTCAATTTTATGTCTGATGTATTTTGATAAATTCTCCTAAACTCCCCATAGGAAAGTGATTTAATTAATTGTGGGGGGTGCATACTTTTGCATGAAGAAAGTTATTAACAGATGTAGGTTTTCTATAGGGCCTATACTGAACTCTGGTTACATCACCAACATAAAATTCCACATCCAAAAACGCTGTATTTTTTGAGTTCAAGTGACAAGTAAGAAGAATCTATTGCCCCATCTAAATTAATTATGGGTGAGACAAAATTCATAGGAGCATAGGAGTCAGTTTTCAAGCTTTTTTTCTCTGCTATAAATCAGGCAAGTTTGCGTGGACCTACCCATCATGCAGTGGCAGTTAGCAATGTACTGTATAGTAGCAAGCATCTAGATGGTAACATTTCCCTATAAAATTATTAGGTCAGCAACCTCTTAAACAGAGTGGTGCTGCATGGAATTAAGCTTAGAGTAGCTAACTTGTGCACCATACAACGTCTTGCCCCTAACCCCAGAAACTACCCTAGAACACCCCTCTTAAAACCCAATCCATAATGCTAAACAGCCTACCCTGTTATAGGACTGGAGAACATGGATATGCAGTTTCCTAATGTCTCTGTGGCAGCTTGGTAGATTTGGGCATCCTATGGCAATACAGCAATTGTCTTATGTTCTCAGATAACCAGTTAATCATTAAAGAAAATAGCATGGTATGTGAGAGATGTAAATACCCAGCTTCCTTGGAGGCAAACTCTTGCATACAAATGAGGTTGTCAAGAATACCACACTACATCCCTCACATATACCCCTCATCATACACACACATTGTCTTATGCTGAGGCACTTAAAAGAAACCTTTCCATATCTCTAAGACTTCCAAAGCCACATAATGGCAACACTACTCTTCAGTAGTCACTAAAACACATGCACACCAAAAGAAACACCAAGTATCTCACATAAGCCTACACCCAATGGTGCCCAAAACAAACCCATAAGGCAAGTATATACATTAGCTAATATGCTTGTCACTGGGGACTCCATTGTGTACACACACATGCCCCACTCACCAGGTTACACAAAGAGAAGGTAACTATTAGTTGTCTGTCTGGAGCCTTGATCCACAATATCAGGCACACGCTCAAGTCATTACACCTCTGGTACCAATATGATTCTGTCATAGTCTGTGCGGGTGTAAATGACCTGAAATGTACCTCACTTGACTATATGAAAAGAGACATAATAGATATCTCAAACTATGTGTCACAGACAGGTATAAGCCTTGTGTTGAGCAGCATTCTGCATTCACCTCATCATCATCATCATCATTCTCATTTTAATAATTCTGGTGTCACTCCAGGAGGATCCAAAATCTGTTAGCATGAGAGGACATGGTTAACAGACCTTGTTGCTTTGCCAAGCACAGGCTGCACCTATCCCCCCTAGGCTTTTGGATATTGGCTAACGCTTTATCCACCCCTTAGACCCTTTTTCAAGCAATGAAAAAAAGATAAAACTACCAACATGGTGACAAAGTCTCCAAGCAATCTTAAGATGTTAGTACTGAATGCTAGCAGCCTAAACAAAAAACTCCACACCCTTCATGCCCTCCTCACTCTGGAGAATGTAGGCATCTGTGTTGTGACTGAGACTTTGTTTAAAGCCAGAGAAAGTACTCCAACAGTGCAAGGCTACAGTTCCTTCCACACATTTAGGCCAACAAAAACACAGACTGGAGCCCAAGATGGAGGTGTTGTAATCTACATTAGCAACAAACACATTTCCAAGTTAGTTAAACAAGATGATAGCATGGAGCTCATCCACTTGCAAGTCACCATAGATAAGGTCCCTCACCATATCATGGCTAGCTACAGGTCACTATCTACCCCCCTAGAGTCTTGTGACTGTTATCTAAACCTACTAGAGGTGCTCACCATCCAACCAAACACCCTCTTCCTGGGTGAATTGAACTACCTCTCCATAGACTGGTAAATTAACACTACCTCAAACTCAAAGGGAAAATGCTTCCTGGACTTTATTAACACAAACACCCTGGAACAGATAGTGCACACTCCAACCAGAGGATCAGACATACTGGATCTGGTACTCACCAATGTGGGAGAGCATTGCACCCCACTGTGCTAGATTCTTACTGGTGAGGTCAGATCACAAAGCTGTGTCCTTTGAAGTAAAACTCAACCCGGAAAGCCCAGCTAAACCAGTACAAATTAGGGACTATTCTAAGTCATAAGTCAAGGTTCTCCCTAACCCTGAGACCACAGCTACCATGCAGAATTATTCACATAGTCCCTGTAAAAACGTGAATGGCTGCATTGAAAATGTAGTACCTACCAGAAGTAAACCCAAAACAAACCCCACTGGTGGAATCCTCACCTAAACAGGATATATAACAAAAGAAAAACTCATTGCAAAAACCAGGAAGAGCAACCCCCTTAAGGACAAGTGGTCTCTTATACAACTAAACAAGAAACTAAGAGGTCTAATTAAGTCCAACCAGGCCAATTATGAGGTCAGGATAGCCTCGCAGGCTAAGGACAATCACAAGGCCTTCTTCAGCTATGTCCAGTACCCTAAAGGTAACACACAGCAGTATGCTGAACTGGTGGTGAATGATACCATCTTCACTGAAAAGGGTGACATAATGAATCTACTGGCTGATAAATTCAGCTTAGACTTCACCCTCCCTCCAGCTCCTCCAGGTGCAATTCCCTCCAACATATTTCCCCCAGATATTATTAGGGACCAGGTGCTGGAAAGCCAAGAACGCTACCTCTATGTGTCCCAACAACATCCCCAGTTGCCTCCTGAACAGTCTAAAATATGACCTAACCAGACATTTGCAACAGTTCGAACACCCACAAAGGTTTCTCACCAGGAAAATTCAGGGCATGAATATCCTGTCTTACACTGATTGCATAAAGACTCTGTCTCTGTATTCAGTCTTCTACAGGCTGCTGAGAGGAGGGGATCTTTGCCTGGTTTACAGAGCTTCTTCAGACCCACCTTAATGGATCTGTTGTAAAACAAACAGCACCAGAAACAGTAGATCCAGTGATCTGAACTTTGCTTGTGACATAAGCAGAACATGCTGCAGGGACAGATATGTGTACCAAAGGATCCCCACTCTGTGGTATAGACTCCCCATCCATGTGAAACAGAGTTCATTCCTGATTGTATTCATACAAAACCTTGACAGTTGGATAGGAAATCATAAATTTACCCACAGTCTTGTCCTCATGACCCTTAAGGACAGAGGCCATTAATAAAAAAAGTATTATCCTAACTAACAACCCTCCATAAAATCCTTTAGTTATCTGCTACTAACATGCTCCCAGTATAATATTTGGGACCAAAATGGGTTTGAGGCACACGGCTAGGTTTGTAAGAGCCCTAGTGGTCATTACCTAGTATCAGCCTATGAGCTATGTGTCTTTCTTTTCCATTCCAGAACTGTTACTTCAACTATAGTGTCAGAACACGTTACTGTTGTATTTAGCCTTAAACAAAAAAATGTGACCACTAACAAGTCTATATTTGTTGATTTGTCATGTGGTAATTCTGGTGGAATTAATGACACATTATGCAGTTCTGAATGGGATTTATTTAGTCAAGATACAAAGACAACAGATTAGGTGGTGGATGAATTCCATCATATAAGGAATGAATGCATAGCCAAATTAGTTCTGGTAAGATGCAAAAATATTGGGAAATTCAGTAACAAACCCATTTAGCCAAGTAATAAAATGATCAAACTTTACAACAGAAAAGAAAGATTCCCATAGCTTATATAAAAAAATAAGAAATACTTAAAGTAGATTAAGTAAAACTCAGAGAATTCTAGATAGTATACCAAGATGTCGAGTGTTTTCTTTCTGTATTCTGAGTCCATTCAGTTCATTTTATTTTCCTGTCTTTTACTGGGTATGTTCTTCAGTTGTGTGTATTTGCTCAGCTGTCAAGTTTCCTGTGTCAGGTGTGTATTTTGCAGTTTACCTTTTCTAGGATTGCCAGTCCTCTCTAGAAAGAGTAGAGCAAAATTATGTACCGTAAAATAGATTTTCCTTTTTTTCTCCAGGCTAGTGCCACTTTAGAGTTAGTATGTAGAAGTAAAGAGGATATGTAGAATGCAGGGGAGGTTGCCCCTTTGCCAGAAAATAGTTCAGATGTTTTTGAGAGTTTTGACTTTTTTTTAGGTTGCAAGATTTTTGTGTATGTGTTTTATTTTTATTAGTGAATATGTGTGCAGGGCTTGCAGTGAATCAGCATTTCAAGCTGATAAATGTGAATTAAAGACATGCAGTTGTGATTCAAGTTAGCATAGGGGGAAGTGCCAAAAATGAATCGTGAAACACATTCAGTTATTGAAGTTATGGACAGTTAACTTTTCTGCCAGAAATGATGAAAACAAAACACAGGAGTTTACCATACAAAGAAAGATCCATTTTGCTTTGTGAGAAATGTATTTGCGAGTCTAATGCTATATCCAGTATGCTTCCTGAAAGATTTAACAACATATTTAAAATAACAAAAAGGGACAAACATAATTTATTTATTAAGTAAACAAAAGCACAACCATAGAGCAAAACAATGAAGGGGTTCAAAACGCTCTTGTAAAGTTCCATAAACCAAAAGGCATCAATCCATAAAACAAAATAGTCCAACGTTGTCCAAAAGTAAAATCAAGGTTTTATTGCAATATAGAAAGGTTAGCGCTTTCGTTAAATAGCTTCTTCAGACCTCAATACAAACAAACCAACATTCTACATTTCTTAAATATACAAAAAGGCGCCAAACTGACAAATACTGCTTAAAGGTATATAAGCCAATGTTAAAACACAGTGTCAAAACATGCCTAATGATTCACAACATCAAAAACCTACGTATAAAATACAAGAATCACAATAATTATTAAAAAATAATTTTTGAACAATCTGCACTGGCATCAATATAAAAAATGATGAGATAAAAATATAAAAGCATAAAAAACATGTCTAAATATGTATGTAATATACAAGTACATGTATGCCATACTTATTGGGCACAACACTCTAACTCATGAATGACTCATTTGTGATATCTCAACCTCCTCGACTTTAGTAATGGACGTAATGGAACCTTGCCATTAAGTCCCGGTGACGCATCAGCTCTGAACTTAATAATCCAGTGTGTCTCTCTAGCCTCCGTATAATTCTCCACGTCTCCCCTTCTGAGTGTTTTAAAAATCTGCTCTAGTATCCTAAATTTAAAAAGGTGATGTGAACCACTCTCATGTGTGTGCTTGGCGAGTGCATTGTATAGATGACCCTTCCTGATGTGGTAGACATGTTCACGAATCCTGTCCCTAAGACAGCGATTCGTTTTGCCTACATAAAATGCTGGACAGGCTACACAAGATGCTAGATAAACCACATCCTTGGACATGCAACTGCCACGTGCACGTATAGTATACTCGCCTGTTCCCATAGGATACACAAAGACTGGGTCTGTGAGAATATAGGAGCAAAAATTACATCTATTGCATGGTGCCATGTAAGGTCCCTGGGCTGACAACTGTTGATGTGTAGTCTTTGGGTAACATAGAAGATTCTTAAGATTCTTCTTCTTTCGATATACAAACCTTGGTCTATCCCCACTTATCTCTTTGATTTTGGGGTCTACTGATAAAACATGCCAGTGTTTAATGAAAATGTCTTTAATAAAGCCAATGTCCTTGGTATAATAAACAGGAAAGACAACTTGTTGACTCTGTCCAAACAGACTGTCAGTAATGTGCTCATTTTCAGTGCTAGCAGAATAACATCCATCCGCCCCATCAGAGAAGTATGGCATAGCTCTAGTATCTCTTAAGAGTCATGATGTCATCCATACCTTCTTGGAGGTCCAATGTGCTATAGCTACGTTCTCTCAATCTATCTTCTAATTCCTTCAAACCCGTTCTATATGCTGAATCACAAGGTATGTATCTGGATGTACGCATCGCTTGTCCACGGACGATGTTCCTGTAGACAAATCCAGGGTGCATACTATGGCGGTGTAAAAGGGTGTTCCTGTAACAGGGTTTGCGATACAACCCTGTATTCACCATACCACCTGCTAACTTCTCAACATAAACATCTAGGAATGGAATACGTATATCAGACCATTCCATGGTGAAACTCAAGAATTCTATAGCTGTATTAACCTCTCTAAAAAAATGTTCGAGTTGTACAGATGTACCTTTCCAAACAAGAAAAAGGTTGTCTACAAAACGCCTATAGAATGGTACATGGTCCTTATACATCTCATTCTGAAAAAGAAATCCATGTTCCCATTCAGCCATAATGGGATTGGCGTAGCTATTGGCACAAGAAGTGCCCATAGCTACGCCATCTCGCTGAAGGAAAGTCCGTTCCTGAAAACAAAACACATTGGACTCCAAGACAATCTCTAATAAATGGAGAATCAAATCAATATCGAAATCTATTACTGACTCTGATCTCCTCAAATAAGTACCAATCATCTCAAGACCCTTCACGTTGGGTATAACTGTAAAGAGTGATTGAACGTCCATTGTTACCCAAAGTATTTCCTCTAAGCATGTGCAGGAGTTGATGTATTGGTAGAGATCTAACAGAAATTGTTTAGTGTCCTTAAGAATATAACAATTGGCTTCTACCACAGGTCTTAATTTGCCCTCTACATAAACAGAGAGTGGTTCAGTAGACCACCCTCTGCCTGCCACAATTGGTCTCATGGGTGGAACAATAGGGTCCTTGTGAACTTTGGGAAGGCCCTGTATTACTGGTAGCAATGGATGTGTGACATACAAAAATTCAAATAAAGCTTGATCAATTACTTCATTCATAAGTAGATCAGTCAATGTCACCTGCACCCTATGTATAATACTGTCAACTCTGTTCTCTGAAATAGGTTCATAAAACCTCTCTTCTCCTAACATGTTCATCATGTCATGTTGGTACCTAACTGTGTCAAAGATAACTATCCCTCCCCCTTTGTCCACTGGACGTATAGTAATGTCCCTGTTCTTACACAACGAGTCCAATGCTTCTCTTTGTCTAAAGGTAAGATTATATTTATTCCTTTTGCGGGGACCATATTGTCCTTTCATCCTATACAAATCATCCTCTACTAGTTTACTGTAAGCCGCAACTAGGGGGTGTATTGGTGGTATAAATGTGCTGGGTTTCCTATAAGTGTAGGTGGATGTAATATCCATACCATTAAACTGTATCTTCAATGACAAATTCCTAACAAATAATTTAAAGTCTCTCAACGTTTCCTCATATTTACTGTAAGTGGTGGGAATAAACGTAAGGCCTTTCGAGAGGACTTGTAGTTCATCACAACTTAACTCATAACTAGATAAGTTAAATACTAAGTCAATTTCTTCCCCTCCCACATCTTCTTGATGTTCCGATTGGGCTGTCTGTCCGGAGATAATTTCCGTTTCTGACGCCCCCTGCTGACGGAACGCGTCCTCACCTCCCTGGTGAATGACCGGATGAGGAAAGGGTGTTGACTATTAAAAGAATGTAAAGGACTGGATGGAGTCAATTCATTACCAGTACCAGCATTGGAAAAGTTGCCAGTAATTACTGCTGTTGTATTGGTGGTCTTCCTCCGAACCACAGGTTCAGGGTGAGTGACCTGTGTCCCATCTCTAGTATTAATTTGTACAGTGGCAGTGTCATTAATAATAACTGCCTTATCTCCAATAGCTGTGTTATCAGTAACATCTATCGATACTTCAGTGACTACATTATCAACAGTATCTAAAATTTCAGTGTCAGATCTAATAGCATTTTCTGAACCAGTAACCTTCCCTAAGGAAGTAACAGTATTGTGTCCATTAACAGTCTCTATAGATGCAAAATTACGACTGGAAGTTGCACTGCTCCTGGGCCAAGTAAAAATGTGGCCCACTCTAAAGTCATTACTGTCCCTCTGAAGTTTAGCCCTCTTCTGATTAAGAAGGCGTCGCTCATATTGTAAGACATTGTCCAACAATAAATTGAAAGCATTGTCAACAACTGAGGCAGGATACTTGGTGTAAATAACTAATTGTTGATTCTGTATATCCTGCCTCAAAGCTTCCTCTATCGGGTTAAAAAATTTTGTTCATTAACCTCATATAATTGAGGCTTACCTCGATGTTCAACTGCTGCCATTCGAACAGCAGCTCCGGATAGAGGGTAGCCGTGGTCGGCATCTTGAGCACTCTAAGCCCTCTGGGGATGAGTCAGCGCTGAATGCAGACTTCGAAGTGCTGCCTTTGCGTCTGCATACATTTCAGTTTAAATAGATCCAATTCCAGCTTCTCAGTAGCTAGGCGCAATCCTTCATGCCTACCACATCAGGAAGGGTCATCTATACAATGCACTCGCCAAGCACACACATGAGAGTGGTTCACATCACCTTTTTAAATTTAGGATACTAGAGCAGATTTTTAAAACACTCAGAAGGGGAGACGTGGAGAATTATACAGAGGCTAGAGAGACACACTGGATTATTAAGTTCAGAGCTGATGCATCACCGGGACTTAATGGCAAGGTTCCATTATGTCCATTACTAAAGTCGAGGAGGTTGAGATATCACAAATGAGTCATTCATGAGTTAGAGTGTTGTGCCCAATAAGTATGGCATACATGTACTTGTATATTACATACATATTTAGACATGTTTTTTATGCTTTTATATTTTTATCTCATCATTTTTTATATTGATGCCAGTGCAGATTGTTCAAAAATTATTGTTTAATAATTATTGTGATTCTTGTATTTTATATGTAGGGTTTTTGATGTTGTGCATCATTACACATGTCTTGACACTGCGTTTTAACATAGGCTTATATACCTTTAAGCAGTATTTGTCAGTTTGGCGCCTTTTTGTATATTTAAGAAATGTAGAATGTTGGTTTGTTTGTATTGAGGTCTGAAGAAGCTATTTAGCGAAAGCGCTAACCTTTCTATATTGCAATAAAACCTTGATTTTACTTTTGGACAACGTTGGACTATTTTGTTTTATGGATTGATGCCTTTTGGTTTATGGAACTTTACAGGAGCGTTTTGAACCCCTTCATTGTTTTGCTCTATGGTTGTGCTTTTGTTTACTTCATTTTCGCTGTCTACAACAGAGCATTTACTCTATACGGACACTTTCGTTATTTGATAATTTATTTATTAATTTTACATTTGTTGACCGGGATAGTCCGACTGGATACATGTCCATTTTCAGCAGAGGCCCGGGGAGAAAATTTCCACACAGTAATGTGTTATATACAGTACAATAGACAGACAATTTAAAGACTATATGAGTCAAACTGTTGTAAATATTCAAACTATCATAAATCAGACTGTTAATACAAATATATAAATCAGAAATTAGCACTAAATAAGTGTGGGACAAAAGACAGAAGAAAGAATTTAAAAAAATTCATACAGTCATACAGTTAGGTTGGTCATAAGGTAAAAGGTAAATGGTGGCAGGAAGAAGTAAGGGGAAGAGGAGGTTAGACAGGAAAATAGGGAGGTAGGAAAAGATGAGTAGCAAGCTGAGTGAAGGGATGATAGAGAGGTATGAAGAGAACAAGATGTGTACTAGGTTAGAGTGGGGAGATTACAGGGGCAAGGAGTGAGGTGGGTAAGGTAGTGTTTAAGAGAGATTTTGAAAGTATGAGTCTGGGATAGGCTTCTTAGAGTCAAGGGAAGCCTGTTCCAAAAAATGGCTGGAGAGTAGCTATATAAGTTTTGTCCTGCACACTTATTAGGTTTGTAAATTTGTAGAAGATGTTAGAGTGCATAAATAAAACACAATATATAATATAAGCTGTTATAGAAACAACCTTGGCTAAATCAACACCACTAACTCTATGAGGCAACATAAGGGTCTTTCATTAAAAAATATAAATAACTGCCAAATTCCGTATAGTAGTTGTCAACACAACCCTGAAAGGTGAGATATGTGCTGAAAATTTGGCAAAAAGAAGTGGTGGTTCCTGTTCACAAAATGGTTCTCACTTCAGATACATATACTTACTGGCCCATCTGTTTAACATTTTTTTTCTTTAAGTAATAGATACTTTATTTTGAAAGTATACTGGATCCATTACAGTAAGAAAAAAGGGGACTTCTTTCTCCAAGATTAATAACATTATGGCTTCACAGAGGCAACCTGTTTTATAGGTTTAGTGATAGTCTTGTACAGGGAGGGTCTCTGTAACTTTAAATCATACCATTTTGGTTTACCAATCTTAATGTAGTTTAATTTCCATCCAGAAATGTCATCCACTGTGCCGAGTCCTTTCAAAGACCAACACCGTTGGTTGCCAACATTCCACTGAGCATGTATTAAGCCTGTACTGCTGGGACTGTTCTTCAATTCTCACTGTTTTGAGTTTTTACATTTCACTTTAAAACTGGAGTAATTTTGTCTACACAATTCCTCACACTCAATAACCATTTATTATTTTCCCTTGAATAAATTAATTAAACAGATTTTTAAAATATTTCAGTCATGTTATGGTAGCCCGTTATACATTCTTTATTTTTTTTCTAAACTCTTAGCTCTTCACTTTTTTAAATGATTGGGTTTTAGGGAGTCTGATAAACCGGAGTGAAAGGATAAGGTGATGAAGACTAGTAAAGTGGGAATTCCAAAGGAAATTGAGAGAGACATGGAAAAATAAATAAATAAATCCACAAATTCACATTCAGATTTCGGGATATGAACTCATTTTCTGAAGTACAGATACGTTTCTCATGACTTTGGTGCTGCTAAAAATAAGACCTTAGCCAAGCAAGACTTTTTAAAAGGGTTCTTTTCCTATGACCTTGATGAAAACGTATCTTGTCACAGTGGGATTTACTCACTTTATGTTGAAGAAAGTAACATTATCTTCCATTGAACCAGTCTAGATAGAAGATTTAAATATATATATATATATATATATATATCATGGAATGCACTTTTTTCTAGTTGCTGTTATTTCTGGCAAAAGAAATTTAGAGTTACAAAGTTACATGCTCTCATATGTAACCCACCTTATTTAGTATTCCACAGTGAAAGACTGCCAGTGAAGGAAAAATCCATCTTTCATGCCAAAAGTAGTTTCAGCATTGACTGTCAATCAGTCCATTCAGCTGCCAGACTTTTATTCAAACTACCAGAATGACTGAGAATACTGTTTGCATCTGTTGGATGTGCACAGACAACTTAGAATGCTGTGCAAAAATAATGACTTTGAAATAGTGTTTCTTTCAAAAAAGGGAAAGAAAGAGTACCTGTCAATAAATGCTCTTTCCAAACAATTGGCCCACTATATTGCCTTTTGCTATGGTAAGTACAACAAGCTTCTTCAAGGCCAAGAGCTCATTCCATTAGGACATCAGATCCATCAGCAGCATATTTTAGGAATTTTTCTGCAGAAGATATTTTAGAAGCTGCAGTATATAGTCTGATGTTCACAGCTTTACAAAAGCACTACAAATTGGATGTACAGAGCAGGAGTAGGTCAGGGTTGGATTAGCTGTGCTACAGGGGATCCTGTGGATGCCTATCTGTCTCATGGATTTCCAAATATTGCTTACAAATCAACCCAATTTTTGTGATCTGCTGTTACAGTAATCCTGCCTGAAGAAGATAGCACAGTATAACACAGAACATAAGAATACTTCCCATAACAGTAGATCTTTGAAGAGAGATCACTATAACAGTAGAACTGCTTTTCCTTGATCCCTCTAATATGAGTATATATAGTTTTAGTACATTATTTTATTATTCTGTTACACCATTACAACCTTTTATGGTAATATTTTTTGTTTGAAGGGAGTAGCCTATTTCACTTCCAGTTCTCCATGAAGGCTGTATGGGCTTTAAAGAATCAGAAGCAATCATCTAGTGAAAGAGACTTTTTAGTTGAACTCTGTGCACCACCCATGGTTTAATGGAATGATGGAGTGAGACCAGTATTGAACTTCACAAGGACTGAAGCACAGCTGATGAAAATTCTGTCTAGGAATTAAGCTGTTTTAAGAAGAGTGAACACAAAAGTTATCATGTACTCTTACAGTGCTTGCTCACTGAACATACTCTGTTATGGAAAGTATTCTTACACCAGTGTGTGCTTTCTTTGAGCAAGTAACTGCTGCTATACATGAAGGTTTAACAGTTCACTTAACACATTAGGTATATCGTATAAGCTAAAACTGTTATCCTTTTCTGTAAAAACATGTCAAGGATAGTTGATGAGGTAAATGCCAAGAATGAGAAGTTGGTAATTAGGAATGCGGTAATTAATACTGGAAAAAATATGAGAAAATATAACAGAATAGAGCTAAAGGAGGTAAAGTTACAGGAAAAGACACAGTATTATTACCTGAAACTAAGGTGAAAATCTGCTTGAACTGGTGATCTTAATAACAGATATCTCAATTTTGTGGCAATCACTGAAGTATGATAATGCAAAGAATCATGACTGATGTAAATAAATACCTGGATAAGCAGTCTTCATTAAGGGCAAGGAGAACAGACAAGGAAAATGGGCACAGTATTTAATGAAGAAAGTCAAAGCAGCTGAACCCAAAGAGTAAATGGGGAAAACATGGATGCCTGCTGTCCTATGATAAAGTTATAATGCATTTCCCCATTTTTCACACTATCATCCTGCCAAATCAAAGCTTTTGACCTCAAAAAGTTGCCAATATCAAAATCAATCTTTTACCATAAAGTCAGCAAATGCCATCATTAAAATTGTAACTCACAGTAAACTTCTAGGCATTATAATTGATGACAATCTCAAATATGACCAGCATGTACTGCACACCATTATATCTACACACCAGAAAGTTGTCTCCCTTTACAGAATCAATGGACTTCTTACATATACTTGCAAGAAAATCTGTAGCAACCACCTTCTCACTGCCATGTCTCTTATATGCTGCTCCTATCCTAACAAACTTAAACAATACTTGAAGAAAGAAACTTGCCTCCTGCTACAATAAAACAGCTACATTTTCCACCAGTCACCCTCATAGGACCCACCATTGTCATAGCTTAAAGCAATTAAACTGACTTGAACTGCACAACTACCTAACATATTCACAACTAACTACAGCACACAAACTCCTTCATCATCCAGAAAAATGCCCTGCACTACAAACCTTATTACTGCCCTACTGTCTGGTAAGGGGCCTCCGTTCTAGTAACAAATTAGTCAAAATAATGTTGCAGGAGACTCACTCTACTCCCCAGTATGTTGCTAAACACTAGAGTAGTATCCCCAAACAAATAAAACTCTCTGAAAAACTCAATATTGTTTTAAACCACTGCTTAAACAACATGTTAACCAATCCTGGTCCTGCAGATGCTCATCACCAGGTTAAGACTTTGTGCTCACCATACGATACTCTACAGATATTCTCCTTAAACAGAATACTTTCAACATCTCACTGAAATGACAAAACTATTTTTATACATAACTGCTGCCTGTACAATCCACTAAGTTGCATGTGGACTTTCTCTTTAGTAAGATCTACCTTTGTAAAATCTTAGAATGTATAAACATAGCCACTGTATGTGTATAAGTGCAAATAGAAATGTAACTACTCTGTGTTTAATAACTGAATAAGTTCTACCAGCCACCTAGGCAAGGCTCCAAACACACCATGTACTTTTTAGCACTTTCATTCTTTAATGGTAAAAACAAGAACTTCTTCAGAAAATACAATTCAAATGATAGAAGCAGTTAAAAAAGGAGACAAAAAAGTCACATGACATAATACAATCAATCGTTGATGACAAAGTAGTGGGTATTGTTGAAAAAGGAAGTACTTAAACTGTAGTTCAAAGTATAAGTAAAACATGAAACAATAAATATGTAATTTAAGACTTTTGCTTAAGTAAAAAAAATACTTAAATTTATATGTTCGTTAAGTCCAGGATCACAATCAGCTCTAACCCGGATTTGCCATGCAGATTGTCTACATTCAAGCACGATGTTACTATCTCCACAAAATCCAAAACAAAAAAGGTGAACTAATGATGGACATGTCAGTGGAAATAGGGATAGGAAATGCTTGCCAACCACGCTTTGTCAACCATTACTTGCACAGGAACAGTTTATATCCACCCCATATGAAGAGGGGTGTTGTTAAGGGCCAACTAACCAGACTTAGTAGATTGACTACAGACAACAATTGTTTTCTTAATGAGATTTTCAGACTCAGGAATGTTTTCATTGATCAAGGTTATGATCACAATTGGCTAGTTGGCATTGAAAATAAAGTTTCATTGCTTAGGGACTGTGAAGCTAGGCTAATCCTTGGTTGTGGTTTTTCAGCAGTTTCATTGGTCAGTGGTGTCAATGATGTTTCAACAATCACCAGTCATGTCAACTTCAGGCAGGCATTTCCTGCCCCTTATTCCACTGACATGTCAATCATTAGAGACGTTATCATGAACAACTGGAAAATTATATTGGGTAGCACTGATTTGGCTAAAGCTGTTGGAGAGAAACCTTTATTCACATATAAAAAGCCTTTCATATGAAAATTATCTTTGAATGTACAGCCCCTCCAGCTTACACACTCAACTCATGCCAGGCACTTTTCTTTGTGGCAAGTGTATGCAATGTAGGTACATTGTTCATTTGTCTTCAGTATATTTTAAACCATTGGATATCAATATTTGGGCAAACAAAAGATTTGACTGTAATTCCAAGTACTTAGTGTATTTGACATCTTCTGAATCTTGCAAAAGTTTTTACATTGGCAAGACTATAAGACGTTTATCAAGGAGAATTTACGAGCACATCCTGGCTATTCACAAAAAAAAGATCCAAACAATGCACTAGCCAAACATGCTCTTTTATGTAGTGACTTTAAGAAGCTCACCTTTCTGTTTTGGATTCTGTACATGTAGAGAGTTTTTGTGGAGATAGTAAAGTTTTGCTTGACTGTAGAGAATTTGAATGGCAAATCCAGCTTAGAGATGATCATGATCCTGGACTTAATGATTAAATAAATATTAAGTGTTTTTTACTTATGCAAAAGTTTTAAATTACATGTTCATTGTTTTATCTTTTACTTTTTACTTATACTTTGAACTATAGTTTAAGTACTTCCTTTTTCGACAACATCCACTACTTTGTCAAATGATTGGTTGCATTATGTCATGTGACTTTTTCATGTCCTTTTTTTAACTGCTTCTCTCATTTGACTTGTATTTTCTGAAGAAGTTCTTGTTTTTACCATTAAAGAAAGAGTTAAAAAGTACAAGATGTGTTTGGAGCTTTGCCTTGGTGGTTGGTAGAACTTTCTACACTTCTGGGTTTCTTGGGGTTACTCTGTGTTTAACTGGAGCTAACTACAATGCAATATAAACACATGGAGCTTTTCTTCCTGGTCTCTGTTGAAAATGGGTATTACTCAGTCGGACTTTCCCAGTAAACAAAGACAAACAAACAAATAAATAAATAATTTGCTCCATGTTTTCAAAAGCAGTGTGTTCCATCTTTTTTCTTTGGGTCCAGGCTTGATTTTACTGTTAACTTGACTGAGAAACACACCTATGGATCACATTGGAGCATGGAAATGGCATTATAGCACTGCTGCAGAAAGCCCTGTCTAATTGAGAGGAAAGGGGCTTAAAGCTTTTCATATTGTGGGAGAGAAAAAAAGGCAATTTTAATGGATGACTTTAATATGCATAACAATAACTAGAGTACCTTAACTACAGTAATGTGTGAGACCAGGATTGTTCTCAGTGTTCTTGTGGAAGCGTGTCAAGCAGCTTGTACTGCAACCCACTTGGGTGGCAGTAGTGTTAAACCTGATATTCTGAAATGAAGACAGAGAAGGACTTTTCATTTCTGGCACTGTTTGGTCATTTGGGAACAAATGATTACTAATTAGTGTGTTTCTCAAACAAGTTCAAGAGTAGAATCAAATTTGAACTTAAGTAAAAGGTGGAACCAGTGAAAAGGTGGAGCAAACTGACAGGGAGATCAATTATGAAATGCACTATAACTGTATCATGGGCCAGCAGACATTTGCATGAAATGAACATGTAAGCCAAAAGAAGTTAAAATTAAATTGTTTTCGAAAGAAGTAGCAACACTGCTTAGGGAAAATTATTCATTCTTGTGTGAAATACAAGGAAACACAAGAAAGCAAGGCAAAGCAGAGCACCTTTTAAAGCAAAAGGAAGCATGAAAGATAGAACAACAAAGGCTTAAAAAAAAAAAAACTAAGCTAAGTAATATGAGAAGAGGGTGTAACTGCTATACCTACAGAAGTGAGCAAAGAAGGGCAGAGAATGTACTACTGACATTTAACAAAAAAGAAGGCGCATGGCTTGAGAAGAATTAAGAAAATGTAAGGATGCTAAATAAAGATACCTTCTTAGCACTTACCAAAAATGATGAAGGAGAGCATCAGATATAATCAGCAGAAGTACATACCTCTTCCCAAGGTTCACAGTAGACTTTTAGTAGAATAAATGAATCTGACAGAAGTCCTAAAATTAAGGTACACAAGGCACTTTGATCCACTAGAATGTCTTCCACAGTTCTGGAAGCACTAAGGGAAGATTTTTTGCTAACATTAACTACCTTTCTTACCATATGGGAGAGTGGTGAGGCACTAGAAGGCTAGAAGATGACATATGTGTATGCCATTTCACACCAGTGGGAATAACATTGGAGCAGTAAAATTACTGATCTGTCAGTTTGACTGCTGTGTCACTTCTGAAGGAAAGCATAATGTGAATTTATTTACTCCATTTTTTGACTTGATATGAAATCCCTATAAAGCTGTTTTGTCAGAAAATCTAGAATAGTACAGTGTTAGCAATGTCATCAATTAAGGCATAGTCAGGATATGTTCAGAGTAAGATCAGATCAGATGTTGGTACTGTTTTACACAGTGACAGTATGGTTCAGTACACTTAGCATTAGTTGCCTCAGAATCATTTATTCTTTCATTCTTTCTCTGATAACCATTTTATCCATTTCATGGTCACGAGGATACTGAGCCTATCCACAAAATCAGTGGGTACAGAGTAGTGAAAGTAATCCTGAATAGGACACCTGTCTGTCACCAGAACTGTGCACTCCAGGCACACATGTAGACACACCCATACACAAATATGCATGCAACACACACTCACTCATATATGGTGTAATTACTTAAGAGCAGTTTGGAGGGTTAATACAAAAAAAACACAGGTTTATTAAGTGCTAGAATTTTTCATCCTATAAGATTTCCTCTGGATATTAAATGAATTATAAAACCAAATCAGTTTAAATACTGTTGCATTACAAAATAGTTACACCTGATGTACATAATTATTAGTTTTAAAAGGAGGCTTATGTAAGTCTTCATGCTTATTACTTTGGGCTTACTCACCTAGACTGTAAGGTCCATGAATGGGTTCATATTACGTTATCGAAAGATAACGTACTTGAACAGCCGAAACATCAAAATGGCCGCATTTTAAAACTTTTATTGTGGGGGGCTGTGCCCCCCACACCCCCCGCTAAATAAATATTCCAACTCCGAGATCGCACTACAGTGAGGAAAGGGCAAATATCCCAATCTTCACTGTACTGCGATCCCACAAGTCAAACTTCGAAATGCTTCCGTTTCGATGTTTTGGCCATTCGATTGTGTTATCTTTCGATAACGTAATAGGAATCCCCATAAACATCCAATAAAATCGGCATTGTAAATTCAAACAGTGATTGTTTATTTTCCAAATTGCCACTTCTTTTGTTGCGGTATATCAAGTCATCAGCAAAAAAATGCAAGAAATGCTGGCTATTTCCCTTTCATTGTGCTTATATCTAGAGCACTGTGTTTATTCTTATCTCATTAATACCTATGTGGTGTGTCACAATTCTAGCAGTTAACACATATCTTGGACTCCAGAGCTTTTTCTGAAAAATAAACTTAGAAAGCATAAAATAAACAAATGTAAATATTTTGTGAACAGTAAAAGTTGTAAAAACTCTTCACATAGCAATGCTATCAGGAAGAAGTATTCTTCACAGTGATAATAGTGCATCCATAGTCTTTCCATAAATACTGTAATATATTATAATGCACACAAACCACAAGTTACATTTTTTGTTAAACTTTCACAAACAAATTGTCATATCTTGGAAACTATACTACCAATACATATATTACTAGAACATTTTTGTTAACCAGGCATAAGGTTTCACTTGACAAAAAGAAATTCCTGTATGAGTCCATATTTATAGAAATATTTACAGAAATATGAAAATGTATGCATAATTGTATAATTAGCTATGTAAGTAACACTGAATATCTCTAAGGACATGTAATTTACAGTGCAAATATCAAAGATAGCTTTCTTCAAGAACATCTAAGGTGTCACCTGATGTCCTGCAACAGTTTATAAGTCACTTGTTTTTTGAAAAATTAAGTACATATGGAAAGATTGTTTATTTTCATAATTACTAGTAAACAGCTAGCAATATCTCAGGTATAATATGATATAAATGGACATTGACAATGACATTTCCTGTTTCCCACCATGGCATTTCATACCATACCCCTCAAAAACTTGTAGGACTCTCAGCTATGAAAATATGAACATAGATATGAAAATATGAATGTGGCAAATTAATTGATTTTCTCTACTGCAGAACATCCTAGATTAACAATTGTAGTGTCATTTTGTTAATAACTCCTTGCACTTTCTAATAATACCTTTTAATAGCTGATAAGTCACTTGTTTAAAGATGCAGACCTAAAACAAATCTGTACGCTATAAGTAGTTATGGGTGTGAACTGGAAGTATATAAAATGGTGTTATAGGCATGAGTGAGTTAATGTTAGCAATGTACTGTTTTACTGTTACAGCCACATTTCTGTTAGTTTTTCTTGTACAGAGGTATCTACAGAAACATTCTTCAGTGTAGACATCTCCCATGCTCTAGCTCATAAGATACTTGAAGGATTCAGAAAGTACCCTGCAGTCACATTAAGGGCTGTAGTAAAAAGTTTCTGTTTCCACAATCCAGCATCTTGCAATTCAGAGACATGAGGAAATACCTAATTATCAGCTGATTTGCATGTCTCTGAATCACCGTTAACCACTATGAGTACAGATCAGCATTTTCCAGAGGTAGTTAACAGTGGAGGTTGCTGCATCATGGTAGGACAGGCACCCTGTTCATTCTCTTATACACAATTCAAGCATTCGAACCAACACATGCACACTCACACCACATACCCATCCTATGTTGTGAGAA
This sequence comes from Protopterus annectens, assembly GCF_019279795.1. Classification (NCBI taxonomy): domain Eukaryota; kingdom Metazoa; phylum Chordata; order Ceratodontiformes; family Protopteridae; genus Protopterus; species Protopterus annectens. The sequence continues at coordinate 133,598,664 of NC_056751.1, forward strand.
TATCCCTGATGTTTCCTTTTCCTCCCCTCATAAATCAGGGATGATTATAGTTGATCATTAATACCAGACATTACACATTCACACTTCATATCCTTCAGTATCTCCATGGTAGAACAGCATCTGTTATGCTACTGTTTTTTGAAATGTTGTAGGATAAATAATAGAAATCCGTCCCTGATTATGTTCCTCCATTAATTTTCGCTTTGTCTTGATTGTTTGTGCTACATGGTTAAGTGATATGCATAACATTCCCTGTCCATCTCTTTCTTGTAGGTGACAAACTGCTGCAAGCATTAAATTATGCCTGAGATCCTAAGTGTATATTAAAAATACCATGGGTAATGCTGAGGTTTAGTATGGCAAGGTTGCAGGGTTTGAATTCTTTTACCACCCCCCCCCCCCATAGCTGCCTTTTTTAAACACTTTTTTTTTTCATTACATCCCTGGTGTCTAGTGGTGGTTCAGAGAACTAGTATCCTCTGTAGGATGTGGGAGGGTGCACGGTTGGAATCCCTTTTAGTGCCTTTAAGACATGCTAATTGTACTATCCCTGGTGTCTAGTGGTTCTTTGCATCTTTTCTTTGTTTTTTGTATTTAGTGCCTTTAAGGAATGCTATATTGAGTATCAGTGGCGTCTAGTGTTCCCTTGTCCCTGTTATGTGTAAGTGCTGTTATGGCACAGGAATTTATTCCTGATGTCTAGTGTTTTCTGCATCCCAATTATGCTGTTACAGCATGAGAAGTTATACCTGGTGTCTAGTGTACCCTTGACAATGTCTGTAGGGTTATCCTTGGCGTCTAGTGTTCTCCCTCGACCATGTCTGTAAGGTTGTTCCTGTCATCTAGCGTTCCCTCCTGACTCACATCTGCACAGTTATCCCTGATGGCTAGTGGTCCCCCGACCCTATGTTGAAGGCTTTGCTTGATAAATTAAGGGGTTTCTGAAAGTATGACAGCCAGCCCAACCTACCACCTCCTATGCTCACATTCATTTCATACAGAAACACACACACACAGCCCCCTACCCCTCCAATGGCATTCATGCACACACACACACACACACACACACACACACACACCTAATTTAACCCCTCATTAGCCCTCCTATTTCTGCCTCTAAGACACACACACACACACACACACACACACACACACACACCCCTAACACTATCTGTCTACTGAACTAACAGCATTTACCTCTATGGTGATTGATGAACATTTTCATTACCATAAGAG